>NC_069506.1:24441994-24444494 GCF_027579735.1 Bombina bombina | reverse complement strand
CACGTGGGTGTTTTTTACTTTTGAAAAGAAGCATTTTTGTGATATACACGATTTATCAAAAATGCTTTTAATAAAAGCTATAGTGTTTCAAGAGTGTATTTAAGTATGTATTGTGCACTAGCATTTGAGAAAGCCTAAGGTGCTTGTATCATCTGGTAATGACTCAATTTGTTAATTGCTGACACGATACAAGCCCTATTGGTGCTCTAAGCAGCTGCAGTATTTTAAATGCTGGTGCACTGAGAATATCTAGCTATGCCTCGCATGCACCTATGTGAAGTTGGCACCCCATGTTTGTAAAAACTGAATTAAAATATACCATTCGTTTGTGCTGCGTTTGTGCTGATTTGTGCTGCAAAAACCAACGTTTGTGCCGGTTTGGTTTAGGAGATATTGCACATTATTTTTTTATGAAACCCCTCCCACTTTGCACCCCATGTTATGCAATTTTAAAAACAAATATACCATTTGTTTGTGCTGCGTTTGTGCTGGTTTGTGCCGCAAAAACGAACGTTTGTGACGGTTTGGTTTCCGAGATATAGCACATTATATTTGCTGAAACTCCGCCCACTTTGCACCCCATGTTATGCAATTTTAAAAACAAATATACCATTTGTTTGTGCTGCGTTTGTGCTGGTTTGTGCCGCAAAAATGAACATTTGTGCCGGTTTGGTTTCTGAGATATAGCGCATTATATTTGCTGAAACTCCGCCCACTTTGCACCCCATGTTATGCAATTTTAAAAACAAATATACCATTTGTTTGTGCTGCGTTTGTGCTGGTTTGTGCCGCAAAAATGAACGTTTGTGCCAGTTTGGTTTCGGAGATATAGCGCATTATATTTGCTGAAACTCCGCCCACTTTGCACCCCATGTTATGCAATTTTAAAAACAAATATACCATTTGTTTGTGCTGCGTTTGTGCTGGTTTGTGCCGCAAAAACGAACGTTTGTGCCGGTTTGGTTTCCGAGATATAGCACATTATATTTGCTGAAACTCCGCCCACTTTGCACCCCATGTTATGCAATTTTAAAAACAAATATACCATTTGTTTGTGCTGCGTTTGTGCTGGTTTGTGCCGCAAAAATGAACGTTTGTGCCGGTTTGGTTTCGGAGATATAGCGCATTATATTTGCTGAAACTCCGCCCACTTTGCACCCCATGTTATGCAATTTTAAAAACAAATATACCATTTGTTTGTGCTGCGTTTGTGCTGGTTTGTGCCGCAAAAACGAACGTTTGTGCCGGTTTGGTTTCCGAGATATAGCAAATTACATTTGCTGAAACTCCGCCCACTTTGCACCCCATGTTATGCAATTTTAAAAACAAATATACCATTTGTTTGTGCTGCGTTTGTGCTGGTTTGTGCCGCAAAAATGAACATTTGTGCCGGTTTGGTTTCGGAGATATAGCGCATTATATTTGCTGAAACTCCGCCCACTTTGCACCCCATGTTATGCAATTTTAAAAACAAATATAACATTGGTTTGTGCTGCGTTTGTGCTGATTTGTGCCGCAAAAACTAACGTCTGTGCTGTTTTGGGTTCGGAGATATAGCGCATTATTTTTTATGAACCCCGCCCACTTTGCACCCCATGTTATTCGATTTTAAAAACAAATATACCATTTGTTTGTGCTGCGTTTGTGCTGATTTGTGCTGCAAAAACGAACGGTTGTGCTGTTTTGGTTTCGGAGATATAGCGCATTATATTTGCTGAAACTCCGCCCACTTTGCACCCCATGTTATGCAATATACCCCAAAGTTTTATAATTCTATTTGTACTTACAAACATTGTAGTTGTGATAATACGTTGTGAATATACTTTTGAATCAAACAGTATATGTACACATAATGCACAATATCTCCGAAATCAAGCTGGAACAAACGTTCATTTTTGCGTCACAAATCAGCACAAACGCAGCACAAACGAATGGTGTATTTGTTTTTCAAATTGCATAACATGGGGTGCAAAGTGGGCGGAGTTTCAGCAAATATAATGCGCTATATCTCCGAAACCAAACCGGCACAAACATTCGTTTTTGCGGCACAAATCAGCACAAACGCAGCACAATCAAATGGTATATTTGTTTTTAAAATTGCATAACATGGGGTGCAAAGTGGGCGAGGTTTCATTAAAATATAATGCACAATATCTCCTAAACCAAACCGGCACAAACTTTAGTTTTTGCGGCACAAATCAGCACAAACGCAGCACAAACAAATGGTATATTTGTTTTTAAAATTGCATAAAATGGGGTGCAAAGTGGGCGGAGTTTCAGCAAATATAATGCGCTATATCTCCGAAACCAAACCGCACAAGAATTCGTTTTTGCGGCACAAACCAGCACAAACACAGCACAAACAAATGGTATATTTGTTTTTAAAATTGCATAACATGGGGTGCAAACTGGGCGGGGTTTCATTAAAAAATAATGCGCTATATCTCCGAAACCAAAACAGCACAGACGTTAGTTTTTGCGGCACAAATCAGCACAAACG